>NW_025765099.1:0-2500 GCF_003918875.1 Haliotis rubra | reverse complement strand
AGGCATTTGTCCATGACACTAGGTTTAGGTTTACTCAAAGAAGAGTGTATTTATTGCTAAAGACTGGAACAGGAACAGATCAGATCATGCATGATGGAACTTCCATGTCAACATATGGGTGACAAATTCTCACAGTAAATCCACGTGCGTTTCGTGTCACGTTGCAAGTTTCGTGTTTTGCATGTTAAACTCAATTGTGATTTTGTCACACGTGTTTTTCAGCCCAAAAGAGCACATATCGTTTGTGTAGACTTCTGATGATAAGAAAAACATTTTATTGGTTCTGTTTACACTGCAAAACGTTATGCCCCGTCTGTCTGAAAATGAACGTCTACGTGCCGTTGGTATGCTGCAGACTGGAATGCCCCAAATTGAAGTTGATAGACGTTTTAATGTTCATCGGAACACCATATCGTTTCTTTGGAGACGTTATCAGCAAAATGGCAACACTCGCGACTTACATCGATCCGGTCGTCCACGCGTGACGTCACGTCAGTAGGATAACCATATCCGCCTTGTTCATCTAAGGAATCGGTTTCAACCTGCAACTTTGACAGCTCAAACGGTTTGAGAACCATTAGTGGGAGGGCTGTAAGAAACCGTCTAAAAGAGCACAACATTCGACCCCGACGACCTGCGAAACGTCCCGTTTTGCTTCCACGTCACCGTCAAGCACGTCCAGCATGGTGCAGACAACATCAAAGGTTCACACAACGAGACTGGAACTGTGTCCTGTTTACAGATGAGTCTCGATTTCACCTGGACAGTTCAGATGGGCGAGCTAGGGTTTACAGACGTGATGAGGAACGTTACGCCGACGTGTGCATCACCCAACGTCGTCCATTTGGAGGTGAAAGTGTAATGTTGTGGGGAAACATCTCACACCGTGGACGAACGGAAGTCGTTATTGTCAAAGGCAATCTGACAGGTTTACGTTACCGAAACGAAATTATTGAACGTCACGTTGTGCCCTTCGTCAAAAACCATGGACCCGTTACCTTTCAGCATGACAATGCCCGTCCAGACGTTGCACGTGTCGTCACAGACCATTTAAGGCAGAAGAACATTGATGCTCTGCCATGGCCAGCAGTTTCGCCAGACCTTTCGCCCATAGAACATGTCTGCGATGAAACCAATTAAACATTGATTTAACTGTTTACCAAATTTTATGTTGTCATGATAGTTATTAACAAAATTATAGGCACAGTTACTTTTTTCCGCTAGTATATTATTTGTCAAATCCAACCAGCTGATTTCCACGTGAATATGAATCTGTGTAGATCACTTGACATAATATATGTGGCTTGTAGAAATATGTACCGGCATTGTACTTCTTTGTCTGACCGCTCACAAACACGTAAGTTGAGCTAATACAGCTTTGAGTCTGGGATTCAGGTTGACCATAGGCATGAAGGTTAAATAACTCAATACTGAGAAAATACAATCTAGTGATTCATTTTATATTCTACATGAATTGTTCAAGACATCAAGCAGTTTGATTCAACATCTCCTTAACATATGAACCCAGGACATATGAACCCATCCCTTTTTAGCGCATCAGCACCTCGGCATCCTTGGCAAACAGTCATCTGAATGGCAAAAACGTCATCGGTATGCGTTAATCCATGTTCTCAGATTGATCTACATTATCTGTTGCAAATTGAATGAACTGACCCTGATCCATTTTTGGAAGCGTTGCACTTACCTCCTACACAGCAAAAATAACTTCGTTTCCATTTTTGCGGAAACCTAATGGATACTGGGTAATGTACGTTTCCGCTAGGTTTCAGCATCCGGAAACAGACAATGTGAGTTTCCGCGTAGTTTACAAAATTGAAACTAACAAATCTAGGTTTCCGTCTGATTTCTACAACTGAAACTGTCATTATGAGTTTCCATTTAGTTTCAGGTCGCTGAAAGATTCATAACAATATGACTTAGTTTCCGTTGTTGCGGAAACCTATTGGATACTGGGTAATGTAGGTTTCAGCTAGGTTTCTGTACCCGGATACTGACAAGTCTGTTGGTTTCAGCTTAGATGAAATGGCAAACTTAGCTTTGTGTTGTTCCATTGGGGGGCTGTATTAATTTACTGTTACACTTGTAAAATAATTTCTATATACAGTATCCAGCTTGGGCTCATGCAGGGAGGAAAAGCAATAGCCCATTTTTATACTGTACTGTTAAAGTGTTTATGGTTATATGTTTTAGTGTACATTTGTGATAGACTAGTTATTTTACTGTCTTTTCGCAGACAGGTGATTTGTTTTTATATATAATGCACACATTAAAATTTAAATTTCCAAGGTTAGTTTCAGCGACTGTAAACTACCGGAAACCAACAAAGTTAGTTTCCAGAAACGGAAATTTAAAGTAAAGTATCATTAGTAGTTTCCATTGCATAAAGCAGCTGGAAACCATCATTGATGGGAACGTCAATGAAACGAACGTAGAGGAAATTACTCCATATATACCAGTATATACCGCATATAACCGACAT